>NW_025934534.1:0-4809 GCF_000764305.2 Hyalella azteca | reverse complement strand
GCTTTGTATAAACATGCTCAGCTAATGTCAGCCACGGAGCTAGGAAGTCTCAGACCGCGCTAGAAACATCGCAAGTCATACCAGTGCCGCGACGGGTTGAAGCCCAAGGCACAGTGAGCCTGCAGCCACTGCATCAGCAAATACAAATTAATTAGCCTGCATATTAAAATTAAAAATAATACAAATATTTAGCGAGGCCAGTTTCATGAAAGTTTATTTGTATATTCCAATATTTAGTCTGTAATAGACGAATATAGCTCATTTGTGTGGCAGTTCGCCCACAAAATCAACCATGGGATGATGGATGAGAGAATACTTTAGTTAGCGATGAATTTTGCATTTTGTAGGTAGGTTTAGGTTATAGTATTCATTAGCTATCTATATGTAATAGTGCTGATGCTTGAGCCATCCAAATTAATGCTGTAAAAATAAAATTGAAAATTTTTACTTTTCTCATGGGCTACATTAGCAGGAGATCGCCACGTATATGTAATAACTTTTGTGTTGCGCAAGTGCTGCTATGAAGATGTAACTCTAGCGGCGGTGTTTTCAAAACATTTGCGCGTGAAGCTAGGTACAACGTAAAAGAAACTTTACGCCGTCTCATAGGTGTCGTGAGGGTAGTTACGTACGGTATTCATTTTGAATGGGTGATGCGATTGGTAATCATTTAGTTACTAGTGTCTAGACTCTAGTATTATACTAATGTATAGATTCCAGTATCATTTCAAAGTGAATCCTCTGATTTTCATTTTGAAAAATATTTCTCCTATATATATGGAATTATATTAGAAATGTCTCTAATAAATATTTTTATAACATGAGCGATAGAAAACGAGTAGTAGGTGGAGCTAAACAATGAATAGATTATAGATATTAGTTTATAATCTAAAGATATTAATTTATATATAATATATATTGATCATTAGTACTTGCTTTGATATCTTAAGGCGGCATTTGTCTTTGATCCTTTAGAGTTCAGAGTAAAAGCGTTCAGGATTCCTTAAAAAAGCTGAAATAAAAAAGTAAACAGAAGCGTGGCGCTAAACGACACATGATGCAAACAAAGGATATAAGCGAGATTCTGACTGGCTGATGTGCAACCACTTTTCATAATAGCAACTTAGGTTACTCTTGCGTCCGAGAGTTTTTAAAATGCGAAAATTAGGGTATACTTACGCAAAACGTAAATTTTTGTACGTAAGTATAGAAAATCATTTTATTTCGATAATTAGGTCCCAGAACAAAATGAAAACTTACTGGAAACAATACTTATATGACATTTTGTTAACAAAAATGGGGTTGATGGACGAACATGGTCATAAATAAAATATTGAAATTACTGGGTGACTGAATCAAAATTCTATGGCTAATAATTCCTCATCATTCGTGGAAGATGATTCGCAGTGGTAACTAACAGAATATATATACATATTTGCTGCAACATAAATTGTTCACTCATTTAGGATTGATAAAACGATGTTGCTTCATTTCCGACGGTTGAGCGCAGAGTAGTGTACCGACAAACGGGTTAAAAACTCGGAATATCATAGATATGTCTTATTGGATTGTTAAGCGCGCCCCAACAGTGGCTTAGGAATCGATTTTGTTATCGCAATCATCAATATTAATCATGCCATGCAGGGCGCCTCTCCCAGGCGCTGCAAATTTTACCATCATTTGGGCCTTAAATTGAACGAATCAGAATTCCTCCGTACTCAGTAAATTTAAATCCTCTATTAATATTCTTCACCAGAACAGGTATTGAAATCATGTCACCATTCTTCAAGCCTCATGATACCTCTATTGTAGTTAGTACCTTGAAGCAATAATTACATTATACAGTCAGTTTGGATAGGTCTTCTCGATGGACCAGTTTTCAGGTCTCCAGGATACACGTCACGAACATCATCCGAAGCTACACATTCGTAGCTTCGAATCTAACTGAAATTTTCAGTAACAATGTACGTGTAATCGCAATTTCACAGAGATGCCTTCTGTTACTTTGTTGTTCCGACCTTTAGTTGCCTTTTTTTAGTACCGCGGTTGACTTGATAGTTCACACCCTGCATTCTGTTCATACCTGCCTTAGGAGCGAATTATTTTGGTGTTAGTTTCGCGCTCCTACTCATTTGTTCATAAATTATGGTCTGGATTAGTCGAGCTAACATTTTGAATAAAATATTTATATTATAAATCTCTTTGCCAATGTGTTGCTTCGAATTGTTCAAATTATTAGATAATAAAAATTTAAAAGGAAATAAAATTCAACAAAAATTCATATCATTATAGAAAACATTGCCTAGTATGATAAAAAAAGCCAGGTTGTCTTTATTATGAAGATATACTTCGCCATATTTTCATTTGAAACGTTTCGGATACCAGCTCCATCATCTGTTAAAAATTTGAAAAAATGCAAGCGTATAAATGTCTTGATCATTTATTGGAAATAGGTGTTTCTTTCTATTATGAATCGAATTTTTATTCGTGAACTAATGATGTAAATGGTATTTAAAACATTTTCAGTGCAGACACAATAAATTTATTTTTTTTTAAACTCCTGGTTAACTTGCGACGTCAGCAAACTAATATTTCTATGAATAAACGAATATAATAGTTACCTTCCAATTACTGGAGAGCAACATTCATCAAAGCTCCACGGCGCATAAGGGAAAGGAACGTCGCTAGCAAGATTGTCAACGCGGACAACGCTCCCAGCAGTGACAGGATCGCACCATCAGCATCGTCGCCACTAGTGCTATTGTTCGAAAATATTTTCCATAGCCAGCTACTTTTCAGCAACATATTTGAGTGTTATATTTGCAATATATCAGCGATTCCTGAAGAAAAAAATGGAAAAAATTAGCTCTAATTATGATATTTGCTGCGAAGGTCACTTTGGTTCTCGGCGATGGTCAATACACTTGTACATAATGGCAACAAAGACAACTTGAATAATTCAAAACATTTTCACGTGAAGGACAGTGAGTTGAGAGATTTAGTGAACTCTCATCTCTCTTTTGCGCATCAATATTATCTACTGTTCGCTGAACAAACTTTGGAAAACCGGTATAGTCACAATAACCGCATCGTCTTGATTGATATTGGCAAATAAGTTTTCAGTAATGCAATGGAGCACAGATCCGGGAAAAATAATCTTGAGTTGGAAAAAAATCAATCCACATTAAATAGACCTACGAGGCATTTCAAACACAAATGCGTGTAGGCAGCAATGATCCAAGCATTCAAGGATATATGTTTATAAGTATGTCATCCATGAAGTAGAATGGTTAAATCATGTAATCAGTAGACATGGGCACGACTCGAAGGGTTACATCTCTCATAAAAGAATATAAAATTAGAGTAATCTTTGCAAGCTCGATTAAATGTTGAGATCGTATCCGCGCATAGTGTATCGTGATTATGTGAGGACGGAGTCATGTTTTAATATTGGGAATCTGTTAGTTCTGAGCGTATATATTTCTACGAATAATAGATTTGTCTCTGTGTACATACCAAAGTTAAACTTATAAGTATATTTGAAATTGTTCAGTTTGCCTGTGCAAAGAAATACTGTAGGGCTCTGACATTTGATAAGCTGATGGAATTACACGTACTGAATATAGGCAACTCTTGCACTCTTGCTCTTAAGACTATTGGAGAAGATTCCATGAATGACTCTATGGGCAGAACTGACTTATGCCGTTCCATATATGTCTAAGACAAATATGACATTCGACCTCACGAGGTTAGTTTGGCCGAGTTATTCAATGATTTTAGCAAAGAGAAATATGCTACGTTTTAACAAATATTTGAACATCGAATGCTTCTTCATGACCGAGCGATTGAAATGTCCGCGGCTGTTGGACAAAGGCGCCTCGTCAAGCCGCTGTTGCCGATATAGGGCAACAGCGAAGCCCAAACATTGTCATGTAAATCAATTCGAGTTTTGTGGCCAGATGTTGTTAGGTCCCGAAACTTACAAGCAGGCATTCACGCGGATAAGGCTCCCGCAAGCGACACTATAACCCTAGACGCTTCACAGCGCAGGGTACCAAAATTTAAATCTTTAACTTACTTATTTTCCTACTACAAACCTTCAGTATGTAAGTTGCGACATATGCATGACTACTGAACACCTCGGATGATGGAGAGCCTACACAGGCAATGTTATCCCGGACTGAACTATTCTCACCTCCTCCCCCGCCGTCGCAAACATTGTTACGCAGCTCAGTTCAGTATAATGACTACGAGTTCATAATAATAGGTTGTGAGTTTGTCGATGTATTTAACGCCAACTCATCCCTGAATTTGAAATAATCCAGTTATTATTAAGCAGGTATTGTCTGCTTGATGTCTCCATATGAAGCGGCAATTGCCACTTCGAAATGTTTGATTCAAATCAATGTCAAATAATTGATATAAGTCGTGCACATAGAAGATGAACCTATCACTAGTTCATCTCATCTATTCCCGCTTCTTTTCCACGCCGCCTATTGGCGGGGAGAGATTAGTGAATGATTGAACAGATTAATAATTGTGCAGTATGCACCAAAATATTTTTTCTATTTTACATAGAAAAAAATTTGAATAGGGTAACTTCAACATTATCACCTTCTCCTTATAACCTCTCAAAAAGCGTTTCAAAATAGGATTTGCCTTTTGTTGGATATTGTATTTTCTATGTATTTATTTTCTCATGATAATATATAGAATTATATCATTAATGTATTTTCATACCATCATTTCTTCATGGCATTATTACAGGTTGTTATACTGGATATTTCAGTTGCATTGTGCACTGGTTTC
>NW_025934533.1:75867-97161 GCF_000764305.2 Hyalella azteca | reverse complement strand
GATGGGCTCCGGAAATATGCGGACGATGGGCTCCGGAAAATGCAATAGATGGGCTCCGGAAATATGCGGACGACTGGCTCCGGAAATATGCAAAAGATGGACTGTGAAAAAATGTGAATAATGGGTTTCGGGAAATGGAACAATTAGTGCGAATTATTTGTCGTCATTAGTAACGAAACAATTTTTATTCTTAATCCCTGTTACACATGACGCTCGAATTATTCACCTCACAGCAAACATTTCGGCGGGCATGCAATTAATTAACCATTTCCCTCTACCGTGCCCTCGATGGTGCCCTTCAATGGTACCTTTCGATGGTGCCCCTCGCTGGCGCCACTTGAAGGTACCTTTCGATGGTGCCCTCGCTGGCGCTCCTCGACGGTACCTTTCGATGGTGCCCCTCGAAGGCGCCCCTCGACGGTATCTTTCGATGGTGCCCTCGGTGGCACCCCTTGAAAGTACCTTTCGATGTTGCCCTTCGAAGGCGCCCCTCGACGGTACCTTTCGATGGTGCCCTCGGTGACGCCCCTCGAAGGTACCCTCCGATGGTGCCCTCGGTGGCGCCCCTCGAAGGTACCCTCCGATGGTGCCCTCGGTGGCGCCCCTCGAAGGTACCCTTCGATGGTGCCCTCGCTGACGCCCCTCGAAGGTACCCTCCGATGGTGCCCTCGGTGGCGCCCCTCGAAGGTACCTTCCGATGGTGCCCTCGGTGGCGCCCCTCGAAGGTACATTTCGATGGTGCCCTCGGTGGCACCCCTTGAAGGTACCCTCCGATGATGCCCTCGGTGGCGCCCCACGACGGTACCCTCCGATGGTGCCCTCGGTGACGCTTATTGAACGTCGAGACAAGTTTTCCATTTGTATGCAAATGAGGGGCGCGTGTGGGCGCCACTCACAATTCCACGTGGCGCAAAATTTTTTTACTAATGATTTATTTTCTGAATATTCGTTTACGCATGATTCATTTGTATGCTAATTAGACCTGCTTACAAGTTTATTGGTTATAGTACGAATAACTATTTATATCTATCACTTGTACTGTTAATTATCTATGATTTATTTTCTAAATATTCGTTTACGCATGATTCATTTGGATGCTAATTAGACATACTTACAAGTTTATTGGTTATAGTACGCATAAATATTTATATCTATCAGTTAAACAGTTAATTAAGGAATATATTTGCTGACTACACATATTCAAACAATTGAAATGTCAGTCATTAAAGAGTAACATTTTAATTATTATGTCTCCTACGATCGGTTCAAGCATTAAATGAGAGGCATTTACTCCTCTATATCGTTGCAATTTGTTGTTGACAACAAATATAGTTGCAATTTGTTGCTGACAACAACAACAACAATCGTTGCAATTTGTCGCTAACAACAAGAACATACTTTGTCAGCAACAACGTTGCTGACAACAATTCAACTATATGGTATTCATCTTTGTTCCACCTCATTTGCCTGGAGGGTGGTTATTACTGTCATTTCTTACCAATCAAGTCGGAATTTTAGCCAATCTTTTGAATACCTCTGGCATTAATTATTAACTGGATAGGGATTTTTGTCAATATATTTAAAATCATTGACATAAATCATCAATTACGAGAATGATTTCACACTTCACTGAAAGAGCTTTGGCAGTCAAACTATTAAATTTTTGATAAATTTGACTATACTACGCGATACTGTGCAATGTTACGCTATGCAATGCTATATATACAGTATATATATNTTGTTCAGCGACGTCGCATTTCAGAGCTTGAAGTTGAGGTGTTCGGTGATCTCGCCCACAGCCCGGCAGAGTAGCTCTTCGCTGTAGGGCAGAGCGACGATCTGCACGCTGAGCGGCAAGCCTTCTGCACCAGCGCCGCTCTGCACATCGTATGAATAGTTACATGATCATTGACGTGCATCACAGCTTTCTTCGTGGGAAAAAACTTCTTTATTTGGAATAATGAAGATTAGTATTATGAATGCTGTCTCTTATACACATCTAGATGTGTATAAGAGACAGGTATAAGTGATGCACCTTTTTGCCGGGCCAATCTGAGTCAAGATTCTCATACAAGGGGAAAAAAAGCATCGCCATCTGGACAAAATTTCACTCATTTCTTTGAGTGTAGGTTGTTCAGTCAACTTTTCATCTAACCTCCCATCACCCATGTTTGTACCCATTTTTGGGTACAAGTAACATAAAAATGGGTAATGCACTGAGGAAAATTGTGAGACTGTGTTCAAATAGCAATGCACTTCTTACACTTGTGTGGGTCACCTTGACCCAGTTTTGGTCAGCAAAAGGAAGTTTCAGTGCTACATGCGAGAAATATATCACTATTTAGGCAATATGTCTTATTCATTGTTCTGAGTATGTGTATAGTGAGTCAACAAATTAAATCTTTTATGTCAAGTGTNCTTGCCTCACTCGCCTGCACCTGTCTCTTATACACATCTAGATGTGTATAAGAGACAGGTGTACATTTGACCGCATAAGCCGAATGTAGATTGTACTGAAGTCGCTGATCAAATTTTGCTGACTTTGAGCTCGTATTAGTCATTATCAATATTAGTACGTAATATTTCATTAATTATTATTTATTAATATGTTTGATTAATATGTAATTTGTTTGAATATGTGTATCTTTGGCCCAAGTCACACTCATAAGAATGAACGGGTCATTGTCTAAATTACGTATATAACTGATGCGCCTTTTTGCTGGGCCAATCTAAGTCAAGATTCTCATACAAGGGCAAAAAAATATAACTCAGTACTCACAGCAGTGAGTGACAGAGAGCGCATTTTCTCGTCGACGAAAACTTGAGGTCACGGACACACGGACGGACAGACAGACAGACAGAGAAACGGACATGACGAGCACAATAGTGCATTTTTTCCATAAATGAGAAAATGCGCTAAAAAGCATCGCCATCTGGACAAAATTTCACTCATTTCTTTGAGTGTAGGTTGTTTAATGATAAATCATCGCCAGCATGTTAATTCATATATTTGGGTTAAGATGTTCCTATTAGTGAACTTGTTTTTAAAGGTGAAAATGTTTTAAGCAGTGGGAGGAACAATAATGTTAACTGACACTTGATCGAACGAAGATTTTCTTCCTGTAGTAACTTTCTCGGGAAATGTGAAACATGTTGGAAGATTTAAATAAAATGTTGAGAAAAAAATAAAAAGGTTAGAAAATCAGCTTTGTGATTATCAGGATAAATTTGCCACTTATTTCATCCCTTCTACGCCAAGTATCATAAATTGGGAATACTTGTGTATTAGTATTTAAGTTATTTATTTGCAACTATTTCTTTGAGATTTAAATAATATTCAAGCAAATATATAATTATATTCTTGATAACGCTTAATAACGCTCTTTCATGTAATGAAGTTATTAATGATAATTGATTTCTTTATTAGATTGACCTAAAATTTAATAGTATTTATGAATAAATCGGGAAATTTGAAGTACTTGAATTGTCATCCCATAGCTGCCCACTACCTGCTCAACGTAACTCTAAAGTTCACTAAAGTTCACTAAAGTTTACCCGTAAGGAGGTCTTAATTGCCATTTTAAAGATTCCAAAGCGATCAAGGTTTCAAAGTCTATCCATGAAGTGCACTTTAGGGAGTATAACGACCAGTTTCTAATGACTCTTCGGCAAAATTTGTGACAAGGTTACATTGGATAACTCATTGGCTTCATTGCCCTCTTCTAAGTTCAGATTTATGAGTTTTGTCAATTATTTTGTAGCCTATGACACTTAAATTATTAAATTAACAGATCTTGGTTGTTTTGTGTATAGGTACACAGTTAGATTTATTATTATTATTATTATTATTATTATTATTATTATTATTATTATTATACGATAATTTATAGCATATCTTCTTAGTATCTCTACGAACTGGTATTGAAGTTGCCTACAGAGAATGCCTGCAGTGATACAGTACATAGGATGACTGCAGCGATGGAGTAGGAATTTCTGTGCTTTCTTTTGTCCTGTGTTGCCGGTCCTCTTTTCCTTTGTCGCCGTTCCTCTTTTCCTGTGTTGTTCCTCTTTTCCTGTGTTGCCGTTCCTCTTTTCCTGTGTTGTTCCTCTTTTCCTGTGTTGCCGTTCCTCTTTTCCTGTGTTGTTCCTCTTTTCCTATGTCGCCTTTCCTCTTTTCCTGTGTTGCCATTCCTCTTTTCCTATGTTGCCGTTGCTCTTTTCTTTCTTTCTTCCTAGTTTATTTATTTAGTTACTTTCATACCTTTTTCGAATATTTTTCTGACTTGGTCGGCCTCATCTTCTCCCCTCCCGTCAAGAGGCCGCGACCTGCCATGTTTACGGCCTACACTCAAAGAAATTGATGTGCAATATTGCCGAAATTGTGACACACTTTTTAACCCACAGCACGAGTAACGAGTGGACGTATCCCTGGTACGCCATATTGCCGGGCCTAATCTTGTCATGCTGACCCACACAAAGGTATAAAGTGCATCGCTGTTCGAAGAATTACTCTCATGTTTTTCTGAGTGTAACGCTATGGAGGTCGATAGGAAGGCGACAAGGGCAGATATTACGGCTCACGTGCCATAGGGTTGTATTGAGCTGATAAATGCTGATAATAGGGTGATAAATGGGGAGATTAGGGTGATAAATGTATAAATGGAGAGATTAGGATGATAAATAGAGATATTAGGGTGATAAATGGAGAGATTAGGGTGATAAATGGAGATATTAGGGTGATGAATGGAGATATTAGGGTGATAAATGGAGAGATTAGGATGATAAATAGAGATATTAGGGTGATAAATGGAGAGATTAGGGTGATAAATGGAGTGATTAGGGTAATAAATGGAGAGATTAGGGTGATAAATGGAGAGATTATAGTGATAAATGGAAAGATTAGGGTGATAAATGGATATATTAAGGTGATAAACGAAGAGATTAGGGTGAGAAATGGAGAGATTAGGGTTTTAAATGGATAAATTAATGTGATAAATGGAGAAATTAGGGTGATAGATGGTGAGATTGAGGTGATAAATGGAGAGATTAGGGTGATAAATGCTGAGATTGGGGTGTTAAAAGGGGAGATTAGGGTGATAAATGGGGAGATTAGGGGCGATAAATTGAGAGACTAGGGTGATAAATGGAAAGATTAGGGTGATAAATGGAGAGGTTAGGGTGGTAAACGGAGAGATTGGGGTGGTAAATGGAGAGATTATGGTGATAAATGGAAAGATTAGGGTGATAAATGTCCAGAGAGAAAAGGGTGATAAGCGCTGATGTTAGGATGATGAAGGGTGATAAATGCGGATAACGGAGTGAGTGATAAAAGTCGACAATTGGGTGATAAATGCTGATATTACGATGATAAATGCTTGTAATAGGGTGATGAATGCTCATAAAATGGTGATGTAGGGCGAGTTTAGGGTGATGAAGAGTGATATTAGTTTGTAATAATATGCGTTTAAAAATTACTTTTTAAAGACAACACTTCTAAAGAATACACTGTCTCCTATGTTACATATCTACAATGAATTTCTAATTTTAGTTCCATATATTAATAAAAATTAATTTTTAATTTTTTTAATATTAATATATGAAAAAAAAATAAATTTTTAAAATTATTTATTCTGTCAATTGGTTCATGCCTTGTCTTCAACTTTGCACAAGTGTGCAAAATTTCATATCGATTGGACAGGTAGAAGTGTGTTGAATATCGATCATAAGATTTGTAGAAGAAAAAATTATTTTTTCAATTTTTTCAAATTATAAAAAAAATTAATTTTAAAATTATAAATTCTGTCAATTGATTCATGCATTGTCTCCGACTTTACGCAAGTGTGCAAAATTTCAGATCGATTGGAGAGGTAGAAGTGTGTTAAAAATTGATTACAAGATTTGTAGCAGACAGACAAACAAACAGACAAGAAGTGAAGTTAAAGAGAAGTGTTGTAAAATGGAGCGACAGTGGAAGATATTCGGGTGATAAGGGTGAGGTAAGCGGGTGAAGGTTTAGGCGATGAGGGACGATAACTTGGGTGATAACTGATAACTTGGGCGATAACTGATAACTTGGGCGATAAGTGATAACTTGGGAGATAACTGATAACTTGGGTGATAACTGATAACTTGGGTGATAACTGATAACTTGAGAGATAACTGATAACTTGGGCGATAACTGATAACTTGGGAGATTTGGGCCTATGTTATAAATTATGATGAGAGAAGCTGGTATTCGGTAAAGACTAACGTAATGATTATTAATACTAGGTTTAAAGGCTCATAATAAGTCGGGATAGAGCGATAAATGTCTATATTTGGGTGTTATTAGGATACAGGACGATTTCCGGTGGTTAAAGTCTGATACTAACGCTTTTTATGCTGATATTACGGTAATGAAAACTGATGTCGGGATTATATAGGATGATAATAGCGCGGTGGAGATAACTGAATATAATTCTTCGAAGTTTTTTTTACTTTTCGTTAATTTAGTGTTGAGTGCTAGCAAGATCTTAATCGTTCATCATTTTTGCTCGGTTAGCCGGTAAATCGTCGAGAATTTACAGCGTATTTACCGTTGAGTGCCCGCCATCTCATTTTGTCAAGTTTTTGCTCAGTTTTCTGATTATTTTTATAAAGAATACCCCATGCATTTAATGTTGATTATTTCTAATTTTAAGTTTTCTAATGATTCGTATAAATAATACTTTATGCATTTAGTGTTGATTATCTGCAAGCTTTTTTGTAAAGTTTTTACTCAGTTTTCTAATGATTTGTATAAAGAATACCGTATGCATTTAGTGTTGATTATTTTCAAGCTTTATTGTAAAGTTTTTACTCAGTAAAAACTGGGTATTCGTTAAAAGAATACCCATGCATTTAGTGCTGTCAGCAAGATTTTTTGTCAAGTTTTTGCTCAGTTTTCAAATGATTCGTAAAAAATTACCCCTTGCATTTAGTGTTGACTGTCAGGAAGCATTTTTGTCAAGTTTTTGCTCAGTTTTCAAATGATTCGTAAAAAGATTACCCCATGCATTTAGTGCTGACTGTCAGCCAGCTTTTTTGTCAAGTTTTTGCTCAGTTTTCAAATGATTCGTAAAAAAATTACCCCATGCGTTTATTTTTGAGTCCCGACGAGGTATTTCTTGCTCATAAATTTCTCATGCACCCGCGCCGACACACGAAGCCACTCGAAAACAATCATATTTTCCGAGCTTCTTTTTTGTGAGCTCCAAAGTTGCTCGTGTATTGGCAGGATTTTTAGCTTCGTTCACTCGTCAATTCTCTTTATCGATGAAGGCTTCCATTATTCATATTGTTTGCGAAAACTTTTATTAAGCTGGAGTTTGTAGCGGTCACGTGAAAGAAGTATACTTCGTTTCAGGAGTACATATAAGCAGTTGAGAGTTATAGAATTTGCTCACGGTTATAATGAAATATGTGCTTGCTGATTAATATATTTACACAATAAAATTGCAGTATACTGTATATTTCCCAGAAAAAAATACACTCAGGGAAATGGATGGATCAATCCATTTTTCCGAATAGTGACGAACTTTCTTACCCACAGCACGAGCGTAGAGCGGACGTAGCACTGATACGCCCTATTACCGCGTCAAACTGGGTCAAGATGACTGGGTCAAAGTGCATCGCGATTTGGACAAAATTTCATCCATTTCTATTATTTCGATTACAACCCTGATTCATGTTAAGTTAACAATAATTTGAATGCATTTATTATATAGAGTAAGGACAATGATACAAGCGTATCGCTTTCGAATCCAGGTTCATGTTTGGAGCAGTTCTCAAGTGGCCGTTCGAGGCATCCTTGTTTGTTTTAGGTGGAAAAAATCTGCCTTATTGCGCGTTGTTGGTTTGTTTGCTGGTTTTAAATTCTACTCATATTTTTTATACGAGGTCATTTTTGAGAAGATATTGAATCGCTTCCGACGCTGTAAAAGCTTGAGTGCCTCCGGGCCATTTGCTGTAAAAATTCTTGCGAGCCGTGAAGGGAAAATGACAAGTTATACGCACGACACTAATTACAAAGTTCCTTTCTTGCTATTGGTAATGTCTAATTGATTTGATTTATTTTAATTGTTTATTTATTAATACAGAAGCACACGTTACAATGAAATATAAAAGAGACGTGAAATAAAATAGCAAGGCTTCCAGGTGAAGCCCATATAAGCTAAAAAAGTTTGCAGGCAACACAATAGGTAATTGGTTCAGTCGTTCTCATATAGGATAAATTCTTTGTTTTTTTTGTCATCTACTATCTACTTCTAACTATTTTTTACATTTAAATTCAAAGGGTTTAAATTGAAACTTTCAGTTTCAACGCTTTCAAGTTTGAGTTTTCGTCGAAGATTTTTTCTCGATTGACTTCGCTTTTGTTTTGTGTAAAAACAATATTCGAGTTTTGTTCGAGAGTGCAGCCTGAAAACTGTTTTAAAAGTGTGCAGTAAAATTGTTGTCATTTTTAAATCGTTATGCTAAAAATACAAGAAAAAACAAAATTTTCAGTAATATTCGTGCACTATTCCTTAAGCATCGCAGCAGCGGCAACAATTATTAACACACTTTAATATTAACATTATTTTTCATTAACATTAACACTATTTAACATTAACATTAACTAACATTGACATTTATTAACATTAACCTTTGACATCAAACGCCAATGTGATGCAATGATGAACATTTGATGCCAGTTAATGGTCAGTCCATGCAACTCCATGTCAAGATTGAAGTCTGGAAAAGCTCTTGTATGTTTTTTTTTCTTCCAAATTTATGGCTTTCACGCCAAATGAACCTAACTTAAAAATGGGACTTGCTATCAGCATAAATTTATATTATTAGCATATATTATTGTTATTTTATATTATATTTCTATAAGCATATATTAGTCTCAACTTCAATAGGAAAAACTGAAGGCTCTAAAGCATAGACTCAATTGACCAAAATATCCCTGCGGTCGAAATCTCTGAAGTGGTTTTCAGCTATTGTATTTATAACTCCGTGCATTAAGTTCTAAACACTGAAGAAGGAATCGATGGTTGGCATATTTTGGAAAGTTGAAATTTTGAAACTTCCCAGGATAAGGATCGTTTACTCGTTTTTTTACTTACATCTCAAACGGTATTGAGTAGCTTTAGCACCGGACCTTCTCCTCTAATATATACGGATGCAGTATTGGGTACCTTTACCATTGTAATTTATTCTCCAAGGTATGCACAGTATTGGGTAACTTTATCAGTGCAATTTCTTCTAGAAATATGTGCAGAATTAGGTATCTTTACCATTGTAATTTATTCTCCAAGGTATGCACAGTATTGGGTAACTTTGTCATTGCAATTTCTCCTCGAGATATGTGCAGGATTGTGTATCTTTTCGCTCAGAATTTTCTCTAGGGGCGTATGCACTATCGCTCTCTGAACGACTGCCTTTCATCATGCTGATGTTTCACCTTCTCGGCAATGTGACCTGGGCATATACTTTCGAAAAAAGTTAAGAGATCGTAAGTTCATCAGCCAATCATTGACGGCCTTTCAAGCAAAATCCACCAATCATAGACAAGAAAATAGAGCGTAAGTACTTACGTTCACTTAGCGAATTTTGAAAGCATGGCCCCAGGCTTTTGTCATCGCTCTCAATGCGCAAAAATTCTTCCGTGATTCAGAAAGTTAGCTTCACGTTTAAAATATTTTTTTTTCAGCTAAATTTCTCAAAAAACGCTCTTCAAAAGTAAATCGTGAGATTTGTAGAATGCTGGACGTACAAAACTCGGTTAAATTCCCACATTTTTAATGGTTCTAAATTTGTAAATGCTTAGCTTGCTTATTCCTCGAAATTCTTTGGTCTATTGATTGAAATTATTCAGATTAAGAACTTCTTGCAATAAATGATATACAATGGTCCAGTTAACGTAAGACTGAAAACAATAGTGAAATTCAATAGTTATTTCTTTCTTCTATATAAGCTGAGAAAAATGACCGAAAACTGTTCCGGGGTAGCCCGAAAATGTCGATTTTTCTTAAATAGTATTTTGAGAACCTCCTGTAGAAGTTTCGAAGTTGGTTTGATTTTCCGCGAGTTTCATTGACTGGAAGTTTTGACTCTTTTGTTTAAATCTCACAATGGAAGATTAATTCTGATTAGTCCAGAGAAGCTGATTAGTCCAGAGAAGATTCCGTTGTTTGGAACCTTGCTAATTATTCTCTTAAGAAATAAACTGAAAGCAAGAATTGATGCTCCCAAATTTGCCCAAAAGCAAAATTTGTACCAAGAATTTAAAATTAAAGAAAATGTCAAGTAAATTCATTACAATTTCATTGGAAACGTTTGGGAGCCTATCTTCATCATCAGTTCAAAACTTCAAGAATATCTAGTTGTTAATGGATCTGGCGCCTCTAAAATATTTCATTGAAATGTTGGATTTGCTTTGCTTCTAATTTCTCGGTTAAATTGTGATTCAACCATGAAGACTGGGTTGGACTATCACTCAAATATCCAATGGGGCTCCGAAAATATGCGGACGACTCCGGAAATATGCGGATGATGGGGTCCGAAAATAAGCGGACGATGGGCTCCGGAAAATGCAATGGATGGGCTCTTGGAGAATGCGGACGATGGGCTAGAGATAAATGCAGGCGATGGGCTTGGGAAAAACCCGGACGATCGATGAGCTATGGAAAAAATGACGACTGGCTTCGGAAATATGCAAAAGATGGACTGTGAAAAAATGTGAATAATGGGTTTCGGGAAATGGAACAATTAGTGCGAATTATTTGTCGTCATTAGTAATATGATTTATTTTCTGAATATTCGTTTACGCATGATTCATTTGTATGCTAATTAGACATGCTTGCAAGTACTTTGGATATAGTATGAATAAATATTTATATCTATCAGTTAAACAGTTAATTAAGGAATATCTTTGCTGACCACACATATTCAAACAATTGAAATGTCATTCATTAAAGAGTAACATTTTAATTATTATGTCTCCTACGATCGGTGCAAGCATTAAATGAGAGGCATTTACTCCTCTATATCATTGCAATTTGTTGCTGACAACAAATATCTTTGCAATTTGTTGACAATAACAACAATCGTTGTAATTTGTTGCTGATAACAAGAACATGCAATTTGTCAGCAACAACGTTGCTGACAACAATTTGTTGCAATTTGAGCTGACAACAACAAGGCATTTACTCCTCTATATCGTTGCAATTTGTTGCTGACAACAAATATCGTTGCAATTTGTTGCTGACAACAACAACATGCAATTTGTCAGCAACAACGTTGCTGACAACAATTCAACTATACAGTATTCTTCGTTGTTCCACCTCATTTGCCTGGAAGGTTGTTATTACTGTCATTTCTTATCAATCAAGTCGGAATTTTAGCCAATCTTTTGAATACTTCTTGGATTAAGTATTAACTGTAAAGGAATTTTTGTCAATATATTTAAAATCATTGATATAAATCATCAATTACGAGAATGATTTCACACTCCACTGAAAGAGCTTTGGCAGTCAAACTATTAAATTTTTGATAAATTTGACTATACTACGCGATACTGTGCAATGTTACGCTATGCAATGCTATATATACAGTATATATATATGCTATGCTATGCAATACTATGGTTTCTATGCTATATTATATTATAGTGTGCAAGAATACGACTGAGTCTAGCCACTCCTTAAAAATTTCAATCGACTGAATTTAGTCGGGTAATTCGGTCAATTACGTCTGCCCTTTTTAAAGGTCACGTTTTATCATATTATTATTCTTCTAAGATCTTCCAGGGGGGACCTCAGCTGCATCGAAAAGATATATTGGATTTCATGAGTCTGTAGAATGACCAAATTTTTCGTGTCATCTAAAGGCAAATGAAACCAAACATTTACAATATTGCACGTGCAGCGCTCCATTATAAAGTTTTGAGTAAAACCTTAATTGATAATGTCAATATGAAGCCGAATTCATCATGACAATAGACATGTTTTTTTTGCGTCGCAAACTATATTTAAGTAGTACCATATGAAAAAGATGCTCAGCTAATTATCATGCGTTATTTCCTTTAGAGCTTTATAATAACTATGAAATATCTTGTCTTCTGAACCAACTGCGATGGTATTAAATGAATAAATGTGTAATTTTATCAATAGTTTGCTTCAATCGCACGTTTACCAATAATTTAAAAGTAAAGAAAATGACAAGTAGGTTCACCTCATCTTTTTTGTAAACGTTTCGGAGGCTCCATCGTGAATAAATGCGTAAAATAAACTCAATAAATAAATAAAAAAAACTTCATGAAGAAACTTAATAAAAAATGAATAAACGCAATAAATAAATTAATTAATTCCATCCTCAACAAATGTGTTCAATAAACTAAATAAAGAAATAAACTCCATCATGAATAAATGTATTACTCTGTCCGAGAAAATTGCGATAGTTTATCATAAAACACTTCAATACAAGAAGAGGTTTTAGATCAAGATCTGGAAAGTGGAGAAACAAAAAACATTAGCAATAATGATAATAATAATCAATAATTATACAGGTCTGGTCTTCCATGAGCTACGTTAGATATGAAAAATATTTATGCCCTCTGCCGCGTACTATAGAATCAATCAATTGAAGTGTCATCAATCGATGAACGTGGATGTAATCGCTAATGTTGGATACTTAATTATGCACCAGGAAATTACTCGCGTGTAAGTACGAACGCAGTCAGTTAGTCATTAATGTCGAAAAAATTTTTCGATTTCATACCTTTTTAGCGCATTTTCTCATTTATGGTAAAAATGCACTATTGTGCTCGCCTTGTCCGTCCGTCTGTCTGTCAGTCCGTGACTTCACGTTTTCGTCGACGAGAAAATGCGCTCTCTGGCACTCACTGCAGTGAGTACTGAGTTATATTTTTTAAATTTAACTGTCGTCGTCCTCGTTTGAATGTTTTAATCACAGCAACAAGACAATTTAGTTAATTTAATTCAAAAAGATTATCAACTCAAAAACTATTATTATGTTGAAAATTTTCTGCCTAAATATCAGGCGCCGCGGAGGGCAGCGGTCGACAAAATAGCTTATACTTAAATCCGCCGACGAATCACAACGGCGGTCTATGTAATCCGTCTGAAAATCGAAGTCTACACTCAATAAAATGACCGAATCGTAGTGTTCAAATAGTGACGCACTTTCTGCCCACAGACGAGCAAAGAGCGGGCCCAACTTGGCCCAAATTTACTTTTACTTTTTTTTTACTTTTTACTTGTCCCAACTAGGTCAGGTTGACCTATACAGGGGCAAAATGTGCATCAAAATTTGTACAAAGCCTCGCGCATTTCTCTGAGTGTTGCGGGAGAACAAGGAAGGACAGATGGCCGTTAGAAACTTTGGGCATTGGATATCTGGTGGACAATACAATGGCCAATTGTCTGTTGACCGGCGAGAAATTCGATGGACAGGTGCATTAGGCGAGCCCTCATTTGACTGAGACTGAACTTCACTTACAGAAATGAGTGGGACTTTGTCCAAGTAGCGATTTACTTTTGCAACTGTGTGGGTCGTCTTGACCTTGTTTGAACTCGTAAATACGCTTGTAAATACTACGTACATGTCACTATTTGGACAGTATGATCCATTCGGTTTTCTAAGTGTACGTTTGACCACAGAAGCCGAATGTAGATTTTACTGAAGTCTCTGATCAAGTTTTGCTGACTTTGAGCTCGTATTAATCATTATTAATAATAGTTAGTAATATTGTATTAATTCTTATTTATTTATATGTTTGATTAATATGTAATTTGTTTGAAATGTGTATCTTTGGCTTAAGTTATACTCATAAGAAAGAACGGGTCAGTGTCAAAATTACGTATAAGTGATGCACCTTTTTGCCGGGCCAATCTGAGTCAAGATTCTCATACAAGGGGAAAAAAAGCATCGCCATCTGGACAAAATTTCACTCATTTCTTTGAGTGTAGGTTGTCCAGTCAACTCCTCAGCCTAGCCTCCCATCACCCATGTTTGTACCCATCTTTGGGTACAAAGAACATAAAATTGGGTAATGCACTCAGGAAATTGTGAGACTGTGTGAAAATACCGAGGCATTTCTTACACTTGTTGGGGTCACCGTGCAGACGCTTAGTTGCGGTCACATCATAGTCGGCAGGCTACAATATCGCATGTTCAGTTGCAACTTATGTGAAGACAAATATTAGTGTTGCTGTACAATCAGACTGTTTTTAGGGTAAAATTAGATATTCATGACCCAGTTTTGCTCTGCAAAAGGAAGTTTCAGTGCTACATGCGAGAAGTATGTCACTATTTAGGCAATATGTCCCATTCATTGTTCTGACTGTGTGTATAGTGAGACAAATAAATTAAATCTTTTATGTCAAGTGTCAGTCAACCATATAGCTTAAACCGTCCTGCAATATACGTAGATTTATTATATAACTCGCGATCATATAAAAAATTACGAGGAACCGGGATCTGATAACCGCTAGGCTGTGGACCTCAAAGGCCATTGACCGAGGCGCTATTATTGGATCTCTTATTAGTCTCTGACCCGGAGATCGCTGATCAGAGATGGGCGGCAACTGGGTCCATGGTCCCTTAGTATTACCGGGACGGCTCTGTGTCCGAGGTCTCTTATTTGTCTAGTCTGACTCTGTCCCCGAGATTTCTTTTTGATATCCGGCTGAGTTTGACCCGACTTTTTTTTGTTTGTACTTAATTTGGGACAGAGATTTTATTTCTGTATCTGGATGAGTTTTAACTCGAGATTTTTCAGTAGTCTATCAGACAATTTTTGGCCCGAGATTTTTAGCTGGTATATTAGGTTGATTTTTGGCTCGCGATTTTTTGTTTGTATTGAGCTGACTCTGGCCAGAGATTTCTTCTGATGCCGGGCTGACTTTTAACTCGAGATTTTTGGCTGGCATGTTAGGCTGACTTTTGACCGAAATTTTTTTTCTGCTACATAGGGCTGACTTTCGGTATTCGGAGTCATAAAATGTCCAGTACGGTATGTCTTGTTGGTATTGAGCTTACTTTTAGCAAGAGGTCTCATATCTTATATTTATTTCTCTACGTTTGCGCCCTAATATATATACTACGTATAGAGGCTGTTCAAGATACTTATTGTGTCTAGGTATTACCTGGACCAAAAAATTTATTCTTAGTGTGAGAATATTAGAGCATTGTAAAACTGGAAGGAAATGATGGGATAAGAAATATAAATTTTATTTTTAAATCGGTTTTAATAAATTTAATTGATAAGACGCAAAATATAGTTTTTTCATATTTTGCAACGCCAGTATACTGTGTCTATAGTCTTCGTAGAATATGGGTTTAAAACGAGTTTTTATTCAAATGACATACCCTACATTAACTTTGATTATATATGAGATTTGAATGGTGATATTAAAAAATTGCAGGACTTATCGAGCCCAAGTAACGCCGGCCTCACCGGCTATCCTATCAAAATTTGAAGTTGGTGGCGACCCTGAATTAGGAATCGCCTAGGACTCGGACCGCACGTAAATCAGCTTCCCTATGTCCGCTTCGGCTCAGGGTACGAAGGGCAGCCTCTGGGCAGCTTGCTAGCTCGGTATGACTCGGCTCGGCCAACTCTTCTCATACTCTGAGGCTACTATAAAGTTGAAAATGGGATTCTAACCACAAATTCTGATTTCGATCGGATGCCAAGGCTGACCCAGAATGACTCTGCGCCGAGTGTAATAACTATTCGGCCGAACCCTAGGCTGTCCCCGAATTGTGTTAGGGTAGTTGCTATATTGTTTACGTAAATATATAAGATTGCCATCATAAGACTCGGGTAGTTCATCACCTCTTTATATTATTGCTGGATACTACCTTTGCTTTAATTGGCATTGAATTTGTATACATGTTTTTGACTAATATTTCCCATTTATTTATCATTGTCTCTACATGTATATTGTATATTATTTATCATTGTCTCTACATTTTGCTTATTATCTCAACTTAAAGCAACATTGACTTGATATACGGGTAAATAATTGATGTACATCATTCTTCTTAAATTATCAAATTATCTTTCATATATTATTGTTAACTATATTTATTTTAGCCTCATCGTCTTCGTATTGCAGACCACGTGCGATGTCCTCCACAGTCCCCGGCACTTGAGCACGTAAATTACCATACGTAACGATGTAATTAGGATCCATTCATTGAGCAGCTCTAATTGGTGTCAATTAAGCTATGCATATCATGTTACTCACATGCACTCCTGTGACTCATCTGGTGTCGCGGTCAATGGGGTCAATTGCACTCCATGTTAATGATTAACGAGTTGATCGTGAGTTGTATTATATACTCGTAACAGTTAATGAGTTGATCGTGAGTTGTATTATATACTCGTAACAGTTAATGAGTTGATCGTGAGTTGAATTATATACCCGTAACAGTTAATGAGTTAATCGTGAGTTGAATTATATACCCGTAACAGTTAATGAGTTGATCGTGAGTTGAATTATATACTCTTAACAGTTAATGAGTTGATCGTGAGTTGTATTATATACTCGTTTTAACTTACAATAACTTACAATATGACGCATGGCGCGCTGAATATGACGCATGGCGCGCTGAATATGACGCATGGTACGCTGAATATGACGCATGGTGCGCTGAATATGACGCATGGTGCGCTGAATATGACGCATGGCGCGCTGAATATGACGCATGGCGCGCTGAATATGACGCATATGGCGCGCTGGGCAATCCATTACCGCCGCCCCGCTGAGCTGATGTGGCGCTGCGCGTGACCGTACCAGCAGACTGTGGTGACCGTACCAGCAGACTGTGGTGACCGTACCAGCAGACTGTGGTGGCCGTACCAGCAGACTGTGGTGACCGCGCTGAATATGACGCATGGTGCGCTGAATATGACGCATGGCGCGCTGAATATGACGCATGGCGCGCTGAATATGACGCATATGGCGCGCTGGGCAATCCATTACCGCCGCCCCGCTGAGCTGATGTGGCGCTGCGCGTGACCGTACCAGCAGACTGTGGTGACCGTACCAGCAGACTGTGGTGACCGTACCAGCAGACTGTGGTGGCCGTACCAGCAGACTGTGGTGACCGTACCAGCAGACTGTGGTGACCGTACCAGCAGACTGTGGTGACCGTACCAGCAGACTGTGGTCTAACCGTCTCTATATTGTGCCGGCGGCTAACCTGGCTTGTCTTTTAAAGCTGACACTTGTCCGCGCTCCCTCCAATACTCGCTCGCTGCTACATCGCTACAGTCCATTCCACTTACGCAATCCAAGTCGTACTTGCTATCTCAGTTCAAATGGTTTACTTTTGTTGCGATCTTGATTCTACTACTTGCATCGTTCATTTTACTAATGTATTTACTGCAATATAGTTCTACTGGGTGATTCACAGAATTTTTCTGATTTGAAAGCTCCTTAAAAAAGTATTGGAAAAAACATTACCTGAAATTTTGTATCACTTTGTTTTAAAGATGACATCGGACAAATGGCGGCCCCATTGTCAATGCACTCAGTTAGCCGATTTTTGAAGTTCCGTTCAACTCGTCGAATCATATTGACGGGTATGTATGTATGTATGTTGGCGATGGCTTGGCGTATGTTGGTCTTCAAAGGAGGTAGGGTCCTTGGACAGTCATTGAAACCAATTAATTTAAGATAACCCTATGAAATAATCACACGGAGGCAAATCGGGGGATCGGCCATAGAAGGTCACGGTGTGGGGGAACCCAGAAACGCCTGTCTATCTCTACCTTTTCGGGTGTTGTGGCAGTCCGCTGACCTACAGATCTAGACACTCTTGAATTCACACTTCCACTTGCCCTAAATGTGTTCACCCACATAACAATTGATTCCTGATCAGGAACCCGACCTGTTGTGGCAGTCCGCTGACCTCCAGATCTAGACCCTCTTGTGTACAAAAATCTGGTGGAATTCATTGTAAATTTGGTAGTCATAAATAGTCCGCTTTTCTGGCCGGTGTCAAGCCGAACCCAAAGAAGAATCGTTGCAGCAGGAATAGTCAGATTTCCTANCCTCTTCTGCTCTAGTAGGCTCGCCTCACTCGTCTGCACCGCTCGCCTCTTCTGCTCTAGTAGGCTCGCCTCATTCGCCTGCACCGCTCGCCTCGCCTGCTCACGGCTCGCCTCACTCGCCTGCACCGCTCGCCTCGCCTGCTGTCGACTTCGGTGCTCCCAATAGTGTCTCAACACGCTAGGCATCTGACGTTGGAATAACGTTAATTAAACGTAGTTTCAACGTTGAATTTACGTCAATTAAACGTTTCTACGAGACTTATCTGGAGGAAGGAGCAATGACTCACGCAAGTATCGTATGAATTACTATGCAAAAATGATAATAGAGCATTGCTGAAAGTCAAATTCATAGTAGATTATATGTTATTGAAATTTCGTTGCGGGGATTTTTATCGATTGTGGGCAACTTGTCTCGTCTTGAATAAAACTTCAGGTAAAAAATGTTGTTTTTTAGTGATTTTTACCAAATTCAATAGAAGACGCTTACTAATTTATTATCAAAATTACGTAAATTGACTCACGTATTGACAATTTTATATTGAATTAATATCTTATAAATTTTCTCGTGCCATTGAAGACGATCTAGAGTTTAGACTGTGACTTATATTTCCCACTCCAAACCATTAATGCTCCGTTGATGTTTTTGAAATGAATTAATTTTTTGCATAACATTTTTCGTTTATTATGATAAATAAATACATTGTATACATAGAGATATTTTAACAGACTTTTGAATAGTTGCTTTATTTTTATTGTGTAATTATCTCAAAGTTACATCGCTTGACTGGCGAACGAGTGTTAAATAATAAATATTAATATACGGTATTAAATGCAATTTAATATGTATGGTAACTATGGTATTAAATGTATCGCTGCCTGTGAGATAGTTAGACACGCCTGTGCAACTATTTTCCTGTAAATGAAATTTGTGTTTAGTGATTTTTTAACTATTTTTAAAACTACTCAAAACTACTCAGCTCACATTTGAATATTTATAAAATTAGAACTGAATGAAGGTTATTAAACTAAAGGTGCATTTAACAACTCATGCTCACAGATGAAACTAATCCTACCATAAATGGTTGCGGTAACTAACCTTACTATATGCAATACTACGCTACTTAGTACTTAAAATTGTTACGATGTTTCGTCATATTTATTCGTTCGGAGGAGACAAATTTACGCTTAGGTTTTACGATCTAGAAATTGGATGAATTCGCAGAATTTATCATCATATATGCGTGCGTTAACCTCAGCCTTAATCTCAGATCTACGTTCATTAAAGTGTAAAATCGTACACCTGACGATGTGTTCGACGCGTTCCTACCTTGAAACGGTTCTTGGAACGCCCGTTTTAATTCACCACTTTTGGGCCGTTTTTATGGCTCGCAGTTCGAGGTCCTGAGGTGCATTCCATAACAATTAAGTAGCCATAAAATAGACCCCATTTAGCCATAAAAATGTTACAGCAAGTAGACTACAACCGCAAATGTAAACATGCGACGATGGAACCATGTTTCTGATATAATTTTTATGCATCAACGACGAAACGCATCAACGATGTTCACGTTTTATGGAGACTAGGTAATGTTACATGTAATGTAAATGCAATGTAAATAATATTGTCAATAATTGATGTTTAAGATCTGAATAATATAATATGAGAGTTATAAATGCCTGGTGAAAGGCGTCGCAGTTTTTCGTTGATCGCCGGAAGTAAACTTACGTTTCCCTGTGTCTGTCTTCCTGACAATTCTAGCGTCTTTACTGAACGTAACCTCTCAGGTAACCCCTCACCTGCTGTATAACCTCTCATGTAACCCTTCATCTGCTGTATAACCCCTAAGTAACCCATCACCGGCTGTATAACCTCTCATGTAACCCCTCACCGGCTGTATAACCTCTCAGGCACCCCTCACCGGCTGTACAACTTTTCTGGTAACCCTTCATCTGCTGTATAACCCCTAAGTAACCCATCACCGGCTGTATAACCTCTCATGTAACCCCTCACCGGCTGTATAACCTCTCAGGCACCCCTCACCGGCTGTACAACTTTTCTGGTAACCCTTCATCTGCTGTATAACCTCTCAGGTAACCCCCCATCTGCTGTATAACCCCTAAGTACCCCTATAAAAGGTCCCGAAGTCTCATGCAATTCATTCAGCTATATTCCTATAGGCCTGAGCGTCTGCACCGACAATGCATACATTATCAGAGTTCCGATAGCTTAATATTGGTTCCATAATTTTTAATAGATGACTAAGACTTGTAAGTCAAATGAGCGAATTACGGCACGGTTTGATGCTGCGTTGTGTCTCCACTTAATCCGGGCCCGAATATCGGTGTGGGATTATAAATTAATGGCTCGGAGTGGGATTTGTAATTAACGAATTGGAGTGGGATTATAAATTAGCGACTTGGATTGGGATTATAACTTAGCGACTTGGATTTGTAATTAGCGACAAAAAAGTGGGATTATAAATAGCGACAATTAAGAGTGGGATTATAGATTAACGACTTGAAATGGGATTTGTAATTAACCTTTCGAAGTGGGATTATAAAATAAGGATTCGGAGTGGGATTTGTTTTTAGCGGAGTGTGATTAATATTCATTTACGCAAGCTTCATTAGGTTAATCCTGTACCGATCTTTGCTGTGCCCGAAAATGTTGCTGAAATTTGTGTAATGTCCATCGATTTGTGTGGAATTAGGGTATCTTACTTTAAATAATTTAATAACTGGATTCATTAAATATGATTGCTCATCAATAATAATACTTCTTTACTTAATGGTTTGAGGTTTTCGGATGTTACCAAAGTCAACATCCAAATAATACGTAAGTATAAAGTGATTAAATTTATTTAAAATTAAAGAAATTCATGAATAATCATAATGATAATTATACGTATAAAAACAATTACAGCTAAAATAATTGCTTAAAACCTATGGAATATTATTTTGAATTTTCAAGTTTAACTTGGAAATTCAACTCCAAGTTCGACTTGAAAGTTCAATATCAAGTTCAGTGTGAAAATTCAACTTCAAGTTTAAGTTTAACCAAAAAAACCTGAGTAAGTAAGCTCGGTCTAGTGTGGGTTAGGTTGTCATTCTAGCGCATTGGTTCCCGAAGTGGGCGATATCACCCCCCTAGGGGCGGTGGAAAGATTTTAGGGGGCGGTAAGGAAGAAGAGGGCGGTAGG